>NC_044918.1:2581868-2600954 GCF_003576645.1 Ipomoea triloba
GTGGGGGGGTGGGGGGGTTTAAATGATACTACGTATTTAGGTGATCTTAATTTTGACAAATACTACGTAATTTTTAAGTCCACATGATCTTGATTCTAGAGTTATTGAAGAGGTAAGTCGTGAGTTGGGCATTCAATTTGCCGGTTAAATCTGTCTCCATGCTCACAACGATTCAATCTATACCTAATATTCGGGCCTTGACCTTTAAAGTTCTGTTCAAGGACTAAAATGAAAAATGCAACAAGTTGATGAGAAACATTAATCAAAGTGGTGTTTTGAAAATCAAATAATTGAGCCTAATCAACTATGTTAATACTTAATACACTTCGTGTTTTGAAAATCAAATAATTGAGCCTAATCAATTATGTTAATATACTATTTTACTAAACATCAATTTTAAGTGTCTAAGTCAAACAACTAAATTTGTCAAATATAAGCTTGAAACCCATTTCCCAAACACTTATATGATTGTTACAATATTTTTCAAAATTTAAACGTTTACATTTTATTTAAAAACTGTAAATTTTCTAAGACTAATTAATTAAGATATCAACATAACTATGTATATTTGAAAAATATTTCATATACTCCTAAAAACATACTTCCAGCTTTTATTTCTACTTGTGTTCAAATTTAATTAGAGGAAGAAAAAAAGAATGGATTAACATCATGACCCTCTATTAAATTGAGCAATCAAAACATGCTAAATCATAAGGAGTAGAAGATATAAGTAAGAATTGGAAGTACATGTGAAACTACTTTAACCATGGCCCTTTTATCATGTCAGACTTTTTTTGTTTTGTTTTGTTTTTTGTATCATCACTAGATACAATGAATACATGATAAGATTGCAGCATGAATAACATGAATACATGCATGATTGCATGTCAATTCCGAGAACTATATATAAACTATTGGAAAGATAATCTTCTGCAACTCTGCAAGTACTTGTATTACCTGATAGATCTTCAATATATTATTTACTTTATAATCTTTAATATCCGCCAACAGGACAAGAAAGTTTATATTATAAAATGGATGGATAGCGTTAATCATGGGACTTGTGACAAATATTGCTATAAATTACTGAGACTATATTTTCAACTTAATTGCAGTATAGTATTTCGTTGAATTGGCTTTGAGCTAGCTAGTGTTTTGCCATGGCGATTAATGGTGAGGGCGGAAAGCCGCTTCATATTGTGATGTTTCCATGGCTAGCTTTTGGCCATATGATCCCATACTTAGAGCTTTCAAAGCTAATTGCTTTAAAAGGTCACAAGGTTTCCTTTGTTTCTACACCTACAAACATTGATCGCCTTCCTAAACTCTCTGCCTCTTTGGCTTCTCAAATCAGTTTCGTTAAGCTTCCGTTGCCTCATGTCAAAAACCTACCTGAAAATGCCGAGGCGACCATTGATGTTCCATATGATAGAGTTAAGTATTTGAAGTTAGCTCATGATGCTCTCCAAGAATCCATGGCCAAGTTTCTTGAAGATTCCTGTCCTGATTGGGTTTTTCTGGATTTCGACGCTTACTGGCTACCTCCTGTTGCATCAAAGCTAGGCGTTTCTACTGCTTACTTTAGCATCTATATTGCAGCTTTTTTGGGGTTTCTTGGACCTGATCCTTCTTCTTCACTAATGGTTGATTATGATGAGCGGAAGAGGCCTGAAGATTTCACTGTCCCGCCGAAATGGGTCCCGTTCGAATCGTCGGTCGCGTTTCGGCTTTTCGAGATTTTTCGTGTTTTCGATGGCGTGACGGGCGATGAAGAGAATGTTTCGGACACGTTTCGTTTGGCGTCGACGATCGAACGTTGTGATGTTTTGGCCGTGAGGAGTTGTGAGGAGTTCGAACCCGAATGGTTAAAGGTCGTTGAGGACATTTACCGGAAACCCGTTATTCCGGTCGGGCAGCTTCCGACCACGGCTTACAATGTCGAAGATGATGATAGCAAGAACGGCGCGTGGGAAGTGATCAAAGGGTGGCTCGACCGGCAAGCAAGAGGCTCGGTTGTGTACATTGCATTCGGAAGCGAGGCAAAACCGAGTCAAGCGGAGCTCACTGAGATTGCACTGGGTTTGGAGCTCTCTGGTTTGCCTTTCTTTTGGGTTCTTAGAACAAGACGCGGGGAAGCCGACACCGAGTTGACTCAGCTTCCAGAAGGATTTGAAGAGCTAACCAAAGATCGTGGCATTGTGTGCACGACCTGGGCACCTCAACTCAACATCCTGAGTCACGACTCGGTGGGAGGTTTCTTGACTCACTCTGGCTGGAGTTCTGTGGTGGAGGCAATACAGTTTGAGAAGCCATTGGTTTTGTTAACTTTCTTGGCGGATCAAGGGTTGAATGCCAGGGTTTTGGAGGAAAAGAAGATGGGTTATTCGATACCACGAGATGACAGAGACGGGTGGTTTACCCGTGACTCGGTGGCACATTCGTTGAAACTTGTGATAGTTGAAGAAGGAGGAAAGATTTACAGAGATAAAATTAAGGAGATGAAAGGATTGTTTTGTGACAAAGCTAAGCAAGAGGCCTACGTCAACAATTTATTAAAATTTTTGCACAACCATAAAAAATTGAAGCCATAACAAGGATGGGGTGGGGATTAGATAATTTGTCATTGCTGTTATAAATATTTTAACGATTATGGACACTATTATTAGTGTGTAACGTTTGTAACAATTATTTACTACTTAATGCTCTATATATATATATATATTGGAATAAGATGTGTGATTTGAAAGGGCTGTGTGTTGGTAGTGTTGGCCTCCTAGGCAGTGGGCTTTTGGTCGATTGGTTCAGTTGACTGCCTCTGAGGTAGTCGGTCGACCCGTCGACCGTTCCTAAAATATAAAAAGTAAAATAAAATAAAAACAAATAATAATTTTTTTCAAAAACCTTATTTTCAGGGCGATTATATTAAGTCGAAGATGATCCCAATAAAATGATCTCAAGAAAGAACCCGTATCTGCTTGAACCCACCCTCTCCATGTGAGGGTGCAACCGGGTGTCACTAGACCAGAAGGTCTTTGGCATATTCTCTCCATATATTTTTCCTATATTTTTCTATATTCTCGCTATTCTAACGATAGTGTTGGTTTGCCTTTGACTACCCAAAAGTCATAAAAGCAACATTCACGCCGTCTGTGGGGACTGCTATGAAAAGCTTCGTACTTTCCTTTGAATCTGAGAATACATGGTGATTACACGAAAAAACACACCAACTGATTAGCTAGTGAGGGATTTGCGGGAAGCTCTTAATCACCCCCTTCTTGCGGACCATCCAACCAACTAGCTCCCTCACGAGATACTAGCCAAGAGAATCCCTAGAGGAAGGAGAGAACCCACTCAGGCATATGTCCACCAGACATTGGTGTCCCTCGAACCCAGTCAGTCGAACTTCTCCTCATGATAATGGAGACCGTCGAACACCAACGTAGATTCCTAAACCAAGGACGAACGACGAGAGGCGAGGTCCAGCCATACTCCTCTCATGAAAACCATGAGCCCCGAACAACTCAAGAGGCCTCGCAGGAGAGACGCCAGAGGGCAATCTCAGTCCATGATCGTTTGAGAACCCCAAATCTACAACCTAACGCCCCATGGCCTGAACAAGGGAAAACTGCGACGGAAAGCCCTAGATGAAGGGTTAAGCTCAACCCTCTGCGGCGAGTCCAAGCCGCCCGAGCAACCAACCCTATGCGGGGATACTACCAACGATATAGCCACATAGAGAAGAAGCCTTATAGGACATAGCAAAATGTTGCGGCGAAACCGAAGATCAAAATCAGGGAGGTCGGGATCGAGAAATAGCTGAGCTCTCCAGGAAGCTAAGGGGTCTCTAGGAAAGGATTGAAGTGGGGAAAGACCGACCAACCGTCCGATCCCTATTATCTACCAGCCCGTTCACTTTAGAGATACAAGAGTATCGAGCACTAGGGACTTTAAATGCCTAGCGATGCCCACATACGACAGAAGTTATTACCATGCGAGTTCAATTATGCATACTATCAATTCTACTCCCTTAATTCTACTTCCTAATGTGGCAAATAAGGATGCGGGTCAACAAAAAAAAGAAGCGCCTCCATCACGAACTTGTAAGAGAAAGTAAAAGTTGTGAGTATAAAATGGGAGTCCACCAAATATTTTCCTTACCATATTTGGAGAGGAGCTTAGAAATCAAGAAATATAGAAAAGCTAGTAAAGCACTAACATTAGAGGTTTTCAATTAACCAAAATGATTTTTTTTTTTTTTAGAAAAAGAACTTATATCATTAAATCAGAAGTAATAATGTTCACAAGGAAAATAGGTGGGGAGATCAACCACTCCCCGCAACCTGACTCAGAAACGGCTTCCCTAGCTAAAGCATGGGTCGCACGGTTCACAGATCGCCTCACAAAACGAAAAACCACATCATGAATCTGGGATGCAGCTTCTTTTACATCATCAATTATAAACTAAAAGAATTATTAAAAGGTTCAGACGATAAAGCATAAAAAACAAGCTGAGAATCTGTCTCAATATCCACGTCGCCTATGTCCATCTCCTTAATCCAGCTTAGCGCTTCTCTAATGCTCACAGCTTCGGCCTCTTTAACACTGAAAAACCCATCAAATTTTTTTCAATTAACCAAAATGATTTTAGTTAACCCGTTAATTTAATTAATTTTGTTAGTTTGGTTGGTAATCAAATTACATCAGTTTATTGGTTAATGATTAATTATTTTAAAAAATTTTAATTATTGGATAATTTTGTGAAAAAAAATAAAAAATCCACCAAATTAAAAATAAGTAAATATTTTTTTTGAATAACACTATTACACAATGTTCATAGCTTTCAGTTGAATCATCCATGTGGGAGTGTAAACCGAGACATTGGGTGCCACTAGACCACAAGGTCTTTGGCATAACTAAATAAATATACACACACAATAATTTATAAAATATAGTAATATATTATATAAAATAAAATTTCTATTAATTCAGCTGGTTAATCGAATTAACCAAAATATAGTTCATTTAATTTAATAAATTATGTTTTATTCAATTAATGGTTTCATCAAAATGAAAATTTAGATTTGGCTAATTTGATTATATTTCCAGTTATTATGAGTTTTTGCCTTGGAAGCTTGACTAATATTTTTAAATAGATAATTTCACTTTCTAATGATTAGCAAGCTTCCCTATCTTACCATTTTCAACATATCTTTAAGATTTATATAAGGAAAACACCTTTTTTTTAGCACTACTGATTCTGTTACAATTAAATGTAGTATCTATTCATAACTATTTTCTCAACCTACTGAAGCACAAAGAGTCAATATCACCTCCACTGAAACTCGAGCTCGAACCCACCCCCTTTTATATGGAAGTGCAACCGGGTACCACTAGACCACAAGGTCTTGGCAAACTAGACCACAAGGTCTTGACAAGGAAAACACATTGATATGCCTAGCATTTTTAGTGAAGACTTGTAATAAGTTTCTATCCAAACTTGAAAGGTTGAACCTTGTCAACAAAATCTTTAAAGTTCTGTTCAAGGTTCCATTTAAGTCTGACGGTTATGCTTTAATAGAACCTTTAAAGTTTCACTCAAAGTTCTGTTTAAGTGTGATTATACTGAACAGAACCGTACCTTTAATTTAAAGTTTCATTCAAGGGTTAAAATAAAATAATGCAACAAGCTGGTGAGAAACATTAATCAAAGTGACGTTTTGAAAATCAAATAATTGAGCCTAATCAAGTATGTGAATACACTAATTTACTAATTAAACATCAATTTTTTAAGTTATTAAGTCAAACAACTAAATTGGCCAAATATAAGCTTGAAACTCATTTCCCAAACACTCATATAATGTTTGTTACAATATTTTTTAAAATTTAACCGTTTACATTTTATTTTAAAACTGTAAATTTTCTAAGACTAATTAATTAAGATATCAACTAACTATGTAAATTTGAAATATTAACTTATTTTATATCAAAACATATTTTTGAATTTTTTTAAGTCTATTAACCCTTGGCCCTTCTATCATGACAGACTTTTTTTTTGGGGTATAATCACTAGCTAGATACATACAATGGAAAGAGAATGATACAAAGTTCTTTTAACGAGGTTTTCTCCTAACCCTGTGACCCTAGCCGGCAAAAAACCACAAGTAGGTAAACCAGCCTAGGTTACCCATAGCTGACCGGCTCAAACCCACGGGTTTGAGGATCGAACCTCCAACCTCTCGGCTGTCAATTCCGAAAACTATAAACTATTAGAAAGATAACCCTTGGAGAGCATCATGATTAACACTTGGCCCTTCTATATGAAATCTTCAATATATTTTTTACTTCATGATAATCTTTAATATAATATCCATCCCCAAACACGACAAGAAATTTTATATAAAATGGATAGCTTTAATTAGGAGACTTGTGACAATATTGCTATAAATTACTCAAGACTTTTTTTTAACTTAATTGCAGTATAGTATTTCCTTGAATTATTGGCTTTGAGCTAGCTAGTGTTTGCCATGGCGATTAATGGTGAGGGCGGAAAGCCGCTTCATATTGTGATGTTTCCATGGCTAGCTTTTGGCCATATGATCCCATACTTAGAGCTTTCAAAGCTAATTGCTTTAAAAGGTCACAAGGTTTCCTTTGTTTCTACACCTACAAACATTGATCGCCTTCCTAAATTCTCTGGATCTCTGGCTTCTCAAATCAGTTTCGTTAAGCTTCCTTTGCCTCATGTCAAAAACCTTCCAGAAAATGCCGAGGCGACCATTGATGTTCCATATGATAAAGTTAAGTATCTGAAGCTAGCTCATGACGGTCTCCAAGAATCCATGGCCAAGTTTCTAGAAGATTCCTGTCCTGATTGGGTTTTTCTGGATTTCGACGCTTACTGGCTTCCTCCTGTTGCATCAAAGCTAGGCGTTTCTACTGCTTACTTTAGCATCTATATTGCAGCTTTTTTGGGGTTTCTTGGACCTTTGCCTTCTTCTTCACTAATGGCTGATTATGATGAGCGGAAGAGGCTTGAAGATTTCACTGTCCCGCCGAAATGGGTCCCGTTCGAATCGTCGGTCGCGTTTCGGCTTTTCGAGATTTCTCGTATTTTAGATGGTGTGACGGGCGATGAAGAGAATGTTTCTGACGAGTTTCGTTTCATGTCGACGATCCAACGTTGTGATATTTTGGCCGTGAGGAGTTGTTCGGAGTTCGAACCCGAATGGTTAAAGCTTGTGGAGGACATGCACCGGAAGCCGGTTATTCCGGTTGGGCAGCTTCCGACCACGGCTTACAATGGATCTGTTGGGTAAAATAGTTAGCATATCAATTAATTTTGATTTATTTATCATTTTATTTATTTGATTTGGTTAAAAAAATTAATATAAGTATTTAATTAATTGACTTTTTGTTATTCTAAAATTTTAAAATTAAAAAATAAATAATTTTTTAATTAACTTTTTGAGAAAAAAATTATACCAAACAACTAATTTACTAAATACTTTTAGGACATGTTTGGTAAAAGTCAGATCCGCCATTTCAACAATTTGACCAAGATCAAAACGCTGAAAAAATTGTTTGGTTAAATGGCAATTTGGAGCAGCGATTTGCTCCAAACTGTCTATTTTACAAACACGGCATACTGCAGCATTTGCAAATGGCGTTTTGAGAAAAGATTTTCTTTCCCCAAAATGCCCTTAGCATATAATAATAAAAAAAATATTTAACTTTCAATTTGCCCACCAAGTGGCTGGTGGGCAAACTGTTCAATAAATGTGGGATAAGTGGGGAAATTTATTTTTACTTTTATTTTTTTAAATTATTATTATTATTATTATTATTATTATTATATTCTTAAGGTTATTTTACATGTTAACCGTTAATCTAAATAGCTAATTTTACTAAATATCTTTTTATAAATCGCCAACATAATCCGTTAGTCAAACCCATTCGCTATTTGCTAACCGCTAACACAATATGCTAACCGCTATTTGTCAAACAAGGCCTTAATGTTATTAAGTAGTTATACCCTCTAACCCGATCAACTAACAACCATTTACTAAACAGGGCCAATGTTGAAGCTGATGATAGCAAGAACGACGAGTGGCAAGTAATCAAAGGGTGGCTCGATCGGCAAGTGACAGGTTCGATTGTCTACATTGCGTTCGGAAGCGAGGCAAAACCGAGTCAAGTTGAGCTCACTGAGATCGCACTTGGTTTGGAGCTCTCTGGTTTGCCTTTCTTTTGGGTTCTCAGAACAAAGCGCGGGGAAGCGGACACCGAGTTGATTCAACTTCCAGAAGGATTTGAAGAGCGAACCAACGACCGTGCTATTGTGTGCACAACCTGGGTACCTCAACTCAACATCCTGAGTCACGACTCGGTGGGAGGTTTCTTGACGCACTCTGGCTGGAGTTCTGTGGTGGAGGCAATACAGTTTGAGAAGCCATTGGTTTTGTTAACTTTCTTGGCGGATCAAGGGTTGAATGCCAGGGTTTTGGAGGAAAAGAAGATGGCTTATTCGATACCACGAGATGACAGAGACGGGTGGTTTACCCGTGACTCGGTAGCACACTCGTTGAAACTTGTGATAGTTGAAGAAGGAGGAAAGATTTACAGAGATAAAATTAAGGAGATGAAAGGATTGTTTTGTGACAAAGCTAAGCAAGACGCTTACGTCGACAATTTATTAAATTTTCTGCACAACCATAAAAAATTGAAACCATAACAAGGATAAGGTCGGATCGGATAATTTGTCATTGTTGTTATAAATATTTTATTGATTATGAACATTATGATTAGTGTGTACGTAGCGTTTGTAACGGTTATGTCATTTATTCACTACTTAATGTTGTACTATATATATATCTATATCTATATATATATATATATATATATATATATATATATATATATATATATATATATATATTTGAATATAAGATGTGTGATTTGAAGGGGCTAGTTTTATTCTTTATTTTTCTTTTATTACTCTTTATTTACATTTTTCTTTGATTCACATGTTTGAGCTAACAGGCTAATTACAACATGTTATCAATACACTTTATATGCGTGTGTGCACGCACAGACAAAGTAAATTTGGCATGATTAACTAATATAATCTTTGATTTTCTAAGTATGGTTGCTGGGTTGAGCAATATTCAAACTCAATTCTTCAATTGCACTATATAAATATATAATATTTGATATTATAATTTATATAATTGTATATTGATCTAAATATTCTTAACATATTATAGCAAATCTATTCTGTGCAGCGCACGAGCGAAAATACTAGTAGAACTAAAAGGAATAAATTTCAATAAATTAGTATGGATCTTTAAACGTTACGTTGAATCACAAAGTCTATTATAAACAGTGACGGAACCACCCTGGGGGCAGCTGCCCCCACTCACCCCCCACCCCCCCCTATATAGCCTTGTATGTATATATGCATATATATATATATATATATATACATGTTTTAGATATAAATATATAAAAACAGATATAATAAATAAAGAGTTAGCTAAACAAGATGGTAGAGTTGCGTTATGCTTTACCAAGGGTTGTCTGTTTGAATCTTATGGGAAGCACATGCGCTTTTATCTTTTTTTTTTTTTTTTATGGTATATATTTTTTGAAGTGTATATACCATAAAAATATTTTTTATGGTATATATAGTTATATACTTATATATAACTAAAAATAGATTAATATACACAAGATGTTACGTTGACTAGTTGATAGATGTATTCTTATGCTAAGAAATGTTAGGGGGTTCAATTCCCTTATTGCTTCAAAAAAGCTTTATGAATTTTTTAATATGTAATATATATATATATATATATATATATATTAATAATGAGATATGTAATTTATAATTTGTTTTCTATTTGAATTAATTTATCAAATTAATTTGTTATAAATATTTTTATAAAGTTTTGATGTGTTTTATTTATCGCCTATATCCAACAATATTTATGATTATATTTCTTTAAGTATCTCTTCCTTTTTTTTTTTTGACTATCTATTTTGTTTTAATTTTTCGCTCCCATTGAAACAAATTTCTGGATACGTCCCTGATTATAAACTTACCAAATATGAACCTATTATTTAAAGGGAAAATGACACTTTTCCCCCTATGTTATGTGCATATAGCACTTTTCCCCCCTGAGTTATTAAAGTAGTAGTTTTTCCCCCTCAGTTATTTTAAAAGTGATAGTTTTTCCCCCTGTAATGTTAAATAGACATTTTTGCCATTAAAAATAATTATTTCATTTATTTTTATTCTCCAACCAATTATTACTAATATGTATAGAAGATCACGGTTCGATACGAACCTAATCGAACACTGTAGTAATTGAACTTAAATAGTATGGACGGTTACGGTTACGATTCAGAACCGAAAAAATAAAATAAAATAATTGTTGAATTTAGACTATTTTTAAATAAGAAATAAAATTTAAAAAAATAAATAAATAAGTTTTGATTGGCGATTCAAAATCGAAATTGAAATCGAACTGCATCGATTTATCAAAATAAGTGTTTGATTATTTTCACTATATATGACTGTGGTTTAGTTCCAGTTCACAGTTCAACAATTATTTAATTTTATTTTTTTTAGGTTCTGAATCGTAACTAAAACCGTCCATACTATTTCGGTATGATTGCCACAGTGTTTGGTTAGGTTCGAACCGAATCGTGATCATCCATATATATAAGTAATAATTTGTTGGAGAAGAAAAATAAATGAAATAATTATTTTAAGGGTAAATATGTCAATTTAACATTTTAGGGGGAAAAATTGCCACTTTAATAACACAAGGGGGAAAAAGTGCTATATGCACATAACATAGGGGGAAAAAGTGTCATTTTCCCTTATTTAAATAATGATCTAGAGTGGTTTTGATTGTGCTACATTTAATGCTTAGAAAATATTTAGAAACAAAACTAAAGGTTTTCGAACATCTATTTACACTATTTATGATAATAAACAAAAGTTTAAAATATACTATCAAAGTAGATTATGAAATTAAACTCAGATATCAATACAAAATTTTAAAATTAGAATGCAAAGAATAAATTATTGTTGTCTTGGGACCCAATAAATTATTGTTGTAGTGGGGCCCAGTAAATTATTAATATAGGGTGGTTGAAGATGATAGTTGTAGATTTCTTCTTTTGACAAAGAATAATTCTATGTGAAGTCTCAAATCCTACTCTCAATTTTTATTCTTATGACATGACATGACATGCCGTGATTGTTTAATTTAGTAAGCGGTTACGATGTTTATCAATTTTTTTTTCCTCCAATCAAATTTGAACACAAGTAGAAGTAAAAGTTGAGAGTATGATTTTGAAACTACATGAAGTATTATATTTTTGTTTGAGAAATTTTAGATGCTGAAATAACCAATTGACAAATCCAAACGATGCAATATTGATCAATAATGTTTCTAGCTCGTTATATTGAGTTTATCTCGTCAGCACTTTTTTTGTCTCTCTATTTTTAGAAAGAAATCAATTTCAATTTATATTGATAATTAAAGAAATAATCTTATTGCCAAGGACCTTGTAGTCCAGAGGCATCAAACCCTTCCCTTTATACAGGAGGTGGTGGGTTCGAGCTTCGGTGGAGGCAATACTTTTACTCTTGTGCTTCAATAGATTAAGAAAGTGGTTATGAACAGATACTACATTCTAATAGAGTTAGTAGTATTCAAAAAAAAAAAGAAATAATCTTATTGTTTCCCTCTCTTTTCTGCACAAAGGTTGTTGTCAGAAGAAAGTGTGATCAGATCGAGTTTCATGTTTCTCAAAAAACATTGGAGACAAGCAACTGGAGATTGAGAGAGTGTATGTTAATGGCTAACCGAAAGAATAGCTGGTCTGGGTCACCCCTTTTTTCCTCCCAAAAAAAAAAAAAGAGAAATAATCTTATTGACAAATAAATGTTACTATAGACTATATAATAGTATTATGTAATTGTTACTTTTATGATTTGCTTTAAATATTTCCGAATAATGTAAAATTCGAAAATACTTCCCATCATTATAAAAATCATACAATTTTTGTGACTTCATAATGTGACTATTTTTATATGGTTAGATTTTTATTTTTTAATTTCTTTTATTATTTCAAATATCAACTTATTAAAAATTGTTACACATCAAGAGTAATAAACAAAATAGATTAATTTTTGTAATGACATATATCATTAACCTGTAAAATTATATGTTCCAAGCATTATATTGTATTTTAACTAAATCTAAAATATTAAATATTTTAATTATTAAATAATTTATTTTATACTCTTTTTTATTTTAATGTCGAATATTAAATATTAAATAGTATATGTTATATATTTTTTAAAATTTTATATGGTATATTTTATATATTTAATTTTTTATATTTTATATTCTTTTCTATTTTAAATATTAAATTCTGAATATTGTATTTTGTATTTTACTTTTGTTTAAATTTTAAATTGAAATAAGAATCAAATTAACTATTAAATTATTATATATGATATCGAACTTAAAAAAATGCAATTGACTTGCTGAAACATGTCAAATTCGTGCAATTAGATCAAAGTGGTGAGGTAGCAATAAAATTAATTAAAATAAGCACTATAAAAGGGAAATTATTATTCAATTTGCAAACTGCATATATAGAAGAATACAAAGGAGTTGAAACTTCCAGCAGACAAGTGGAGCAATGCATAATATATGTGCCCTTTTTTTTAATCAAATTAAACTACCGGCAGACGAGTGGGGCAATATTGTAATATATATGTCCATTTTTGTTTAATCAAATTAATGGCTTAATTTGGGTGCCCGTGCCATATCTTATGCTTACTATTTGCAGAGATTAGGATCAATAATGCAGCCATCTCTAGAGATTCTTTGGGTGTCATGTTTTATGCTTTTTTGCTTTTTATGGCAGTGAATGTAATGTATGGTCCACCAATTTGCAATTATATATTATTCATTCAACTACTTATGCTGTCCCGTCAACTAACAACTCAAATAATCACTAACAATATTGTTTCTGATTGTTTTTAGTTTATCTAGGTGAGAATGGTATGAATTGTATTAAATGAGATGGTTAAAGATACAGATTACAAAGATATATATATAATGAGAGAATTTTGAGACTGAATAAGGAAATAAGAGGAAGCTTAAAATATCAGAGTTAACGTATGCCGACAATATTGTTATAAATTATATTTTCAACATAATTGGAGTATAGTATTTCCTTGAATTGGCTTTGAGCTAGCTAGATAGTGTTTGCCATGGCGATTAATGATCAGGGCAGAAAGCCACTTCATATTGTGATGTTTCCATGGCTAGCTTTTGGTCATATGATCCCATACTTAGAGCTTTCAAAGCTAATAGCTTTAAAAGGTCACAAAGTTTCCTTTGTTTCTACACATAGAAACATTGATCGCCTTCCTAAACTCTCTGGGTCTTTGGCTTCTCAAATCAGTTTCGTCAAGCTTCCTTTGCCTCATGTCAAAAACCTTCCAGAAAATGCCGAGGCGACGATCGATGTTCCATATGATAAAGTTAAGTATCTGAAGCTAGGTCATGATGGTCTCCAAGAATCCATGGCCAAGTTTCTAGAAGATTCCTGTCCTGATTGGGTTTTTCTGGATTTCGACGCTTACTGGCTACCTCCTGTTGCATCAAAGCTAGGCGTTTCTACTGCTTTCTTTAGCATCTATATTGCAGCTTTTTTGGCGTTTCTTGGACCTTTGCCTTCTTCTTCACTAATGGCTGATTATGATGAGCGGAAGAGGCTTGAAGATTTCACTGTCCCGCCGAAATGGGTCCCGTTCGAATCGTCGGTCGCGTTTCGGCTTTTTGAGATTTCTCGTATTTTCGATGGTGCGACGGGCGATGATAATGAAGAGAATGTTCCCGACGAGTTTCGTTTCATGTCGACGATCGAACATTGTGATATTTTGGCCGTGAGGAGTTGCTCGGAGTTCGAACCCGAATGGTTAAAGCTCGTAGAGGACATTCACCGGAAGCCCGTTATTCCGGTTGGGCAGCTTCCGACCACCGCTTATAATGGCCAAAGTTTGGTAAAATACTTAGCCAATCAATTAATTTTAGATTATTTGATCACTATTAGTTGTTGTTTGGTTTTTGTTAAAAAATCAATATAAATATTTGATTAATTAATTCTTTGTTACTCCAAAATGTTAAAATTAAAAAAATTGTTAAAAGCAATTTTTTTAATTAGCTTTTTGAAAGAAAAAATTATATCAAACAACTATTAGTTAACAATTAATTTACTAAATACCTTTAAGCCATGTTTTATAAATGACGGATCCGTCATTTCAACATTTTGACCACGGTCAAAACACAAAATAAAAAAAAGTTGTTTGGTTAAATTGTAGTTTGGAGCAGTGATTTGCTCGAAAATGTCAATTTTGCAAACACTACATATTGCAGCGTTTGCAAATGTCTCCAAAACGCCCTTAACATATAATAATAATAATAATAATAATAATAATAATAATAAAATATTTAACTTTCAATTTGCCCGGGTAGTGGGCAAATTGTTCAATAAAATGGAGCCTTAAGGGCTCCATTCCCCACTTATCCCACTGATGTGGATTAGTGGGATAAGTGGGGAAATTTTTTTATTTTTTATTTTTTAAATATTATTATTATTATTAAATATGTGTATATTCTTTGTATCATTTTACATGTTAACCGTTAATCTAAACAAGCTAATTTTATTAAATTTCTTTTTATAAACCGCTAACATAATTCGTTAGTCAAACCCGCTAACATAATCCGCTATTTGTCAAACAAAGCCTTAATGTTATCAAGTAGTTGTACCCTCTAACCTAATCAACTAATAACCATTTATTAAAAGGACCAATGTCGAAGATGATGATAGCAAGAAAGGCGAGTGGGGAGTAATCAAAGGGTGGCTCGACTGGCAAGCAACAAATTTGGTTGTGTACATTGCGTTCGGAAGTGAGGCAAAACCGAGTCAAGCTGAGCTCACTGAGACCGCACTGGGTTTGGAGCTCTCTAGTTTGCCATTCTTTTGGGTTCTTAGAACAAAACGCGGGGAAGCCGACACCGAGTTGACTCAGCTTCCAGAAGGATTTGAAGAGCGAACCAAAGATCGTGGGATTGTGTGCACGACCTGGGCACCTCAACTCAACATCCTGAGTCACGACTCGGTGGGAGGTTTCTTGACTCACTCTGGCTGGAGTTCTGTGGTGGAGGCAATACAGTTTGAGAAGCCATTGGTTTTGTTAACTTTCTTGGCGGATCAAGGGTTGAATGCCAGGGTTTTGGAGGAAAAGAAGATGGCTTATTCGATACCACGAGATGACAAAGACGGATGGTTTACCCGTTATTCGGTGGCACACTCATTGAATCTTGTGATAGTTGAAGGAGGAGGAAAGATTTACAGAAATAAAATTAAGGAGATGAAATTAAAGGATTGTTTCGTGACAAAGCTAAGCAAGAGGCTTACGTCGACAATTTATTAAATTTTTTGCACAACGATAAAAAATTGAAACCATAACAAGGATGGGGATCGGATAATTTGTCATTTTTGTTATAAATATTTTATTGATTACGGACATTATTATTAGTGTGTAACATTTATAACGGTTATGTTTATTCACTACTTAATGCTGTACATTTATATTATTTTATGTGTGTGTGTATTGAAATATTGAAATAAGATGTGTGGTTTGAAAGGACTTATTTTATTCTTATTTTTCTTCTACTCTTCTTTATCTACATTCTCATTGATTCATATGTTTGAATTTGGAGACTAATTACAATATGTTATCAGCACACTCAATTGCTTAGCATATCAGTGAAACGACTTCCTCCACTACTAAGTATTCTTCTCTCATTGATAAGCATGAAATGCACTCCTTATAAGCATTATATTTTTGAAAAGTTGGAGTATTATACCGATAATTCCTTATGTGCTTGAACTTTCTAGAATTTTTTTGGAGGTTATTTCTCGTTATATTCTACAGTAGTGCTGTCGCGGCAAAAGAAAAGCTAAGTATATATATGTGCAAAGCAAATTTGGCATGATTAACATAATTTTTTATTTTCTAAGTATGGTTGCTGGGTTGAGCTAGCAATATTTAAACAAGAATCAAGGAGGAACAAAAGAAACTTAATTGCATTAGCATCCACTCAAACGCCTCCAATCACATTACTTCCCTTCTTTAATGAATTACACGCCACTAACAACACCCATTTACCAATTAAAAGTAGTGAAACTTTTTCCTAAAACGTACTATATTTGCACGATGAAATTGTGTTAACAGAAAATGTGTTTTGCATATGCTTTATGTTGGTCCAGATGGGTGGGGGTTCATCAAGTCTAGAGGAGGCGGATAGACTTGAATAAGTTTTGAAAACTTTTTAAAGTAACGTAGCGGAAAATAAATGTCACTACTTTTTATGTTTGTTTGCACGTATTTGTTCCTGTAAATTTTAGGTTTGATTCATTAAGAACTTGAAAATAAATAGCAATAAGTAGAGAGAGTGAGAGAGAGATATTTGAAGTGGTTTGGTCGTCAAAACTCAGCTTATGTCCACTATTCTCCTTAAATGTAACTCTATGGAGGATTGTACTATCACCACTAGTACAAAATAAGAGCGATTGTGCCCTGATCACAAAGCCGGTGGTTTTTCACAAGATGCACTTGTTACTCTGCTTCTTTCTACTACACTTAGTAGAGGTGGTTGAATTGAACACAAGATTGTTTAGATTCTCCAACTATATATTGACTCAGCATATGAATCTATGTTGATGCTATTACGTTGTTTACTTCATCTAATTTTTAAAAATAATTGCGACATTATTACTACTATATATACATTTATCCCTACATAAATGATGTTGATTTTCAAAGTTTAAAAATGTGAAAGGTATATCGTTAGGCATTCGCGTAAAGCACGTGCCCATGACTAGTAGAACAATACAAAGGAGTCGGAACTTTCAGCAGACAAGTGGAGCAATATTACAATAATATATATGGCCATTTTATTTAATCAAATCAAAGGCTTACGGTTTTTGCATTTATTATTCATTCAATCGATTATATTGGCCTGTCAACTGATTACCCCATCTCCTCAAGTAGTCACCAATAATACGGTTTCTAGTTGTCTTTAGTTTATCTCAACACTCTTGCTTTATTGTCACCCTATTTTTTTTTAGAAGAACTCCAATTGATTATTAAAGAAATATGCAATGTTTGGTAAAATAGTTAGTTTATCAGTAAAGTTTTTTGAGTACTATTGACTCTGTTACAATGTAGTATCTGTTCATAGCTACTTTCTCAACCTAATGAAGCACAAAGAGTCAACAGTAACAGTTGCCTCCACTGAGGCTGGGCCCACTCCCATCATCCATGTGGAAGTGTTAACTGGGACACCGGATGCCACTAGACCACAAGGTCTTTGATTTTTTAAAGGTAAATTGTGAACATTTAGTATGTAAATTGTGAACATTCAAAACATGGGTTCACCTTGCAAGGTAAACACGTGTCCACAATAATTTGCCTCGACTGACAACTCCAAATAGTAACCAACAATGTAATATTATTTCTGGCCGGTTGTCTTTTTTTTTTTTTTTGAAGATAAACGTAGCTATTTCATTAATTCATAACATAAAACGTTTACATCAACGATCAATGAAATGGTAAACCATTCCTTACAGCCAGACATAGAAACAACTTTTCTAACTATGCTATAGAAAACTTGAATCGCAGACTGTTTCATAACTAGGAAGCTATGTTCCTTCAAGGAGCTTAAAGCTTCATCAAAGATCTGGGTCTTCGTCATCATACTTTTTTGCTCGCCCAGGATATAAGATCAACACTTGCCGAAACCAAACTAAACGATTTATGCTAATGATAATGAAAAGCTCGTGAAAGTAACGAGAGGAAAAAAGCCCGTGAAAGTAACGAGAGGAAAACACAATAATAGAAAAAAATAAAAAGTGGTAAAGCCAAAGTAGGGTTGGGAGTTCAAGACTACCAACACAAACCTCAATACCTACCTACTATTATTTTATTTAAAGGGAAAGAAAACGGAAGAAGAAGATCTGTGGCGGTGGTCGGAGGCGGACGGAGCTGCAACGGTGGTCAGGGCGGAAGAAGAGCCAGAGCAAACGTAGAAGGTGACCAAAACCGCCGGCTCAAAGCTCCATTAGAGCTCCGGCCGGAGGCCGGCAGTGGAAGCCGAAGTTGAGCAGCGGAGAAAGGCTTTTGGTTTTAGAGAGAAAAGGGAGGCAGCATTGGCCGGTTGTCTTTAGTTTATCTCAACACTCTTTTTGCCACCCTATTTTTTTAAAAAGAATTTTTATTGATTATTAAAAGAAATAAGCTTATTAACAAGTAAAAATTACTATAGACTATATAATAATATTATGTAATTATTACTTTTTTATATGCTTTAAATAGAATTTAGAAATGATTCCCACTCGTATAAAAATCATATGATTTTTGTCACTTCCTTATGTGACTATTTTTATATGGTTAGTTTTTTTATTTATTTATTTTTAAATTTCAAATATCAACTTATTAAAAATTATCAATAGCAAAAAATGAAGTGATTTTTATAATGACATCTATCATATCATTGACCTGTAAATTTATATCTTCCAAGCATTGTATTTGATTTTTTTTTTTTTTATCTAAATCTAAAATAATAAGAAGGCATGTATAACTAATGGCTAACTGGCTAAGGGGTCGGAGTTAATTAATTACTTTAGGATAAAACTAATTAAATTAATTTAAATAAGCACAATAAAAGGGAAATTATATATTATTCAATTTGCATATTGCATATATAGAACAATACAAAGGAGTTGGAACTTCCAGCCACCAGCAGACAAGTGGAGGCGTGGAGCAATGCATATTATATATACCCATTTTATTTAATCAAATTAAAGTACCAGCAGACAAGTAGAGCAATATTATAATATATATATATATATATATATATATATATATATATATATATATATATATATATATATATATATATATATATATATATATATATATATATT